>NC_083845.1:3209466-3249676 GCF_015708825.2 Lethenteron reissneri | reverse complement strand
CGAGCGTCTTCTCCTCCCACCGCTGTCGCTAAACACTTGGGGCAGGCTGATGCTGGCGAACCCGTGTCACCCTCCACCAAGCCGGCACTTACCAGCGTGGTGAAGTATGGTCAAACTCCACCCCCCCCTCCGCCCTCAATGAGCGACACTGCATAGGGTTAGGGAGGCCTTCTTCCAGAAGTGTATTCATCTCGGGGCTGAACAATATTTCCCTGTCATTCATGTATCGTAAGTGGCTTATTGTGTGCGCAGTAAGTCATGGACGCGAGCCACAGTGGCGCGACTGTGGCCGTGCCACCCACGGCTACGGCCCGCCACAGTGAACCCACAGAGAGACACGGACAGAATGCAGAGGGTCGCGTGGAGATACATTGAGGACAAGGCAACAACGGGGCGATTGTGGCCGGGCAACCCACGGTTACGGACCGCCACAGTGAACCCACTGTGGTCGTCTGCGCTCCTTCACCGCAGGAGAGGAGGAGGAAGGCCAGCGACACGACACGAAGTTTCTCTGCCTGCTGAAGCCCTTTCGTCGTGGCCAATAGCAGCAGTAGTGGCAGCAGTAGCAGTGGCAGCAGTAGCAGGATCTCCAACATTGGGGCACATTCCCGAATGGAGCATATTGCCAATTTGGGGCACGTTCCCGATTGATCTCGACTCCCCCCCCCAACCCTGAGACTTCCCCCGGACATCGTAACGTTCTTTGGTGTTGAACAGAGGAATTGCATCTGAACGTTGAAGACGTGGGGCACAGCGGTGCGACTGTGGACATGCAGCCCACAGCTACGGAGCGCACGGTGAACCCACTCTGGTCGTCTGGGCTCCTTCAACAGCGGAGGAGGAGGACGACCAGCGGACACCACTCGAACTCTGTCTGCTGAAGCCCTCTCTGGTCATAGCCAGGAGCAGCAGCAGTGGCAGCAGCAGTGGCAGCAGCAGCAGTGGCAGCAGGACCTCTACATTGGGCACAGAGCTCCTGCACACATTGCTGCCTGTCGTAGCAAGAATATTCGAGAATAACCGCGGTGAAGTCGATGGGGCAGGTGGCGTGCGCGGTGGGGTAAAGTGTGGGTGTGCGCCCCGCACCCTTGCAGTGTGGAAGAGTAGGCAAAGTACCGCCCGAGAGTGTGCCCTAGCTGGAGGGCCCTTTGGCCAGCATTGGCGTGCGCTAGCCGGCAATGGCAGGGCCGTAAAAACACAAAAAACAACAAGATAGATAAATCATTATAAATTTACACTAAAAAAATAGCGTCCCTCTGACTTTCCCAGGAATGGCTGCGTTAGACCGGAGACTCCTCCGGGAGGGACCAACGTTGAAATGTTTGGTCGCTTCCCCCGAAGCAGTGTTTATTCTGGGAGGAAACTGGAGCACTCCAACCACCCCCCCCATAAACTCCCACGCCCGGGCCACGAGGCTGAAAGGCACGCAAGTCGCTTTTAAGGAGATAACGCTGGCGGCGGTGGCGACCGCTTCAACTCACCGCTGTGATTACCCACGGCATCGCCAGCGCTGGAGCCGGGACGCGAAGATGAATCTGACGGCCAGGGCTTGGCGTGGTTTGCCACGGTGGCTAGGAGATGTCAACTACCTCGCCTGGTATACAGGAGGTCGTGGGTTCCATCCCGACCCTAACGCCACGGTGGCTAGGAGATGTCAACTACCTCGCCTGGTATACAGGAGGTCCTGGGTTCCATCCCGATCTTGACGCCACGGTGGCTAGGAGATGTCAACTACTTCGCCTGGTATACAGGAGGTCGTGGGTTCCATCCCGACCTTGACGCCATGGTGGCTCGGAGATGTAAACTACCTCGCCTGATATACAGGAGGTCGTGGGTTCCATCCCGACCCTAACGCCACGGTGGCTAGGAGATGTCAACTACCTCGCCTGGTATACAGGAGGTCCTGGGTTCCATCCCGATCTTGACGCCACGGTGGCTAGGAGATGTAAACTACCTCGCCTGGTATACAGGAGGTTGTGGGTTTCATCCCGACCCAAACGCCACGTTGGTGAGGAGATGTTAACTACCTCGCCTGGTATACAGGAGGTCGTGGGTTCCATCCCGACCCTAACGCCACGTTGGTGAGGAGATGTTAACTACCTCGCCTGGTATACAGGAGGTCGTGGGTTCTATCCCAACCCTAACATCACGGTGGCTAGGAGATGTCAACTACCTCGCCTGGTATACAGGAGGTCGTGGGTTCCATCCCCACCCTAATGCCACGGTGGCGAGGAGATGTCAACTACCGTGGCAGCCTTGCCACGTGCCCGCCTTGTGCCCCGAGAGTCCGGCAATGTGGCATTGAAGAGTTGGCGCCCACGCGAACGAAGCTCCCGAGTTTGACTTAAAACTTTCGTGACTGCAGGAATTCGTATTCTTGGTTCTTTCGGTAAAGTCACGTAGATAGAAAAACAATTTTAAACGAAGAACCGCTTGTGTTGCGATCGAGACGTCGTGGGTTTTTTGCTTTAATTATTTTCAACTTATTAGTTATTTATTTTCTTTTTATTTAATTGTATTTTTCTTTACTATCTACGTGACTTTACCGAAATAACCAAAACACGAAGCTCCCGAGTGTGAACCACAGCGCGCAGCGGGGAGCCCGCTGGCTGGCGTGTGCTGCTGGTGTGTCGGGATAGAGGCCGCGTGTGTGTGTGTCGGGGTGTGTGTAGGGTGTGTGTAGGGTGTGTGTAGGGGTGTGTGTAGGGGTGTGTGTGTGTGTGTGTCGGGGTGTGTGTAGGGGTGTGTGTAGGGGTGTGTGTCGGGGTGTGTGTGTTTGTCGGGGTGTGTGTAGGGGTGTGTGTAGGGGTGTATGTAGGGGTGTGTGTCGGGTGTGTGTGTGTGTCGGGGTGTGTGTGTGTGTGTCGGGGTGTGTGTGTGTCGGGGTGTGTGTGTCTCGGGGTGTGTGTGTGTCGGGGTGTGCGTGTGTCGGGGTGTGTGTGTGTGTCGGGGTGTGTGTGTGTGTAGGGGTGTGTGTAGGGGTGTGTGTAGGGGTGTGAGTGTGTAGGGGTGTGTGGTGTATGGGGCATGTTGTGTGTCGGGGTGTGTGTAGGGGTGTGTGTGTGTAGGGGTGTGTGTGTAGGGGCGTGTGTGTATGTGTGTCGGGGTGGGTGAAGGGGTGTGTGTCTAGGGGTGTGTGTAGGGGTGTGTGTGTAGGGGGGAGTTTGTGTGTCGGGGTGGTGTGAAGGGGTGTGTGTGTGTGTAGGGGTGTGTGTGGGTGTCGGGGTGTGTGTGTGTCGGGGTGTGTGTGTGTGTCGGGGTGTGTGTGTGTGTAGGGGTGTGTGTAGGGGTGTGTGTAGGGGTGTGAGTGTGTAGGGGTGTGTGTGTATGGGGCATGTTTGTGTGTCGGGGTGTGTGTAGGGGTGTGTGTGTGTAGGGGTGTGTGTGTAGGGGCGTGTGTGTATGTGTGTCGGGGTGTGTGAAGGGGTGTGTGTCTAGGGGTGTGTGTAGGGGTGTGGTGTGTAGGGGGGAGTTTGTGTGTCGGGGTGTGTGAAGGGGTGTGTGTGTGTGTAGGGGTGTGTGTGGGTGTCGGGGTGTGTGTGTGTCGGGGTGTGTGTGTGTATCGGGTGTGTGTGTAGGGGTGTGTGTGTAGGGGCGTGTGTGTGTGTCGGGGTGTGTGTAGGGTTGTGTGTGTGTATGGGTGTGTGTGTAGGGGCGTGTGTGTGTGTGTGTCGGGGTGTGTGAAGGGGTGTGTGTCTAGGGGTGTGTGTAGGGGTGTGTGTGTAGGTGGGAGTTTGTGTGTCGGGGTGTGTGAAGGGGTGTGTGTGTGTGTGTAGGGGTGTGTGTGGGTGTCGGGGTGTGTGTGTGTCGGGGTGTGTGTGTGTATCGGGGTGTGTGTATCGGGGTGTGTGTGTAGGGGTGTGTGTGTAGGGGCGTTTGTGTGTGTGTGTCGGGGTGTGTGTAGGGTTGTGTGTGTGTATGGGTGTGTGTGTAGGGGCGTGTGTGTGTGTGTGTGTCGGGGTGTGTGAAGGGGTGTGTGTCTAGGGGTGTGTGTGTAGGGGTGTGTGTGTAGGGGGGAGTGTGTGTGTCGGGGTGTGTGAAGGGGTGTGTGTGTCGGGGGTGTGTGTGTGTGTGTCAGGGTGTGTGTGGGTGTGTGTAGAGGTGTGTGTCGGATCGGGGGGGCGGGGTGTTTAAGTTCACGGCGCAGTTTTTTTTAAGAGGCGGGCGGGAAGCGCGTTCCGACTCGGCGTCGTGCCGCCACCGAAGCGTTGCCGAGATTCTTCGAGACAATTGTGGGGTGGGGGGGTGGGGGGGGGTGGGGGGGTGGGGGGGTGGGGGGGGTGGGGGGGGGTGGTGGGGGTGGGGGGGTGGGGGGGTGGGGCAAATCGATAATCGCGTTCCTAGAAACCGCGCGGGCGACCGCGGGAAGCCCTCCCTGCCCCGCGCCTCCCGTGGCCGTGCCACCCGCGACCCTTCGCGACCTCTGAGCTTGTTGTTGGCCAGGTGCGAGGGGAAGGGGGAAGCCCCCCCCCCCCGCCTGCCCCCCCCCCCCGAGAGAATCGTTCTTCTTGTCCGTGAACGAGCGGAGAAGCTCAGCTCGGTCGCCTCGGGGGTGCGCTGCTGTTCTGCCCCCCCCCTCCCACCGCTCCGAGCCCCCCCCCCCCCGCTCCGAGCCCCCCCCCACTCCCCGCTCCAACCCCCCCCGCTCTGAGCCCCCCCCACCCCCCGCTCCAACCCCCCCCCCCCCGCTTCGAGCCCCCCCCCACTCCCTGCTCCGACCCCCCCCCGCTCCGAGCCCCCCCCCACTCCCCGCTCCAACCCCCCCTCCGCTTCGAGCCCCCCCCCACTCCCCGCTCCAACCCCCCCGCTCTGAGCCCCCCCCACTCCCCGCTCCGACCCCCCCCTCCGCTCCGAGCCCCCCCCCACTCCCCGCTCCAACCCCGCCCCCCCCGCTCCGAGCCCCCCCCCCACTCCCCGCTCCGAGCCCCCCCCCACTCCCCGCTCCAACCCCCCCCCCCCCGCTCCGAGCCCCCCCCCCCCCCACTCCAACCCCGCCCCCCCGCTCCTAGCCCCCCCCCCCCGTCCTTGACGAGTTGAATCTCGAGGGAGTTCCACTCGCGATGCCGCTGAGTGACGCTGCGGTTTCGTGTCCCCGTCTCCGGATCGCTGCGCCGACGTCGTCGTCCAGGCCCATGAGAGGCGACAATGAGAAGCTCATTCAGACTCTGTCTCCCCGACAGACCTGGTCTTCACCTGAGGACGGCTGCTTGCGTTGTGGCCGAAACGTCGTGAGAATTGTATTTTATTATGTTTTATTTTTATTATTTTATTATTTCCCTTCTACGTCACTTTACCGAAAGAACCAAGAAGATGAATCCCTGCAGTCACGAAAGCTTTAAATCGAAGCTGTCAAGAAGTTAAATGCAAACTTCAAATGTCATTGCATTCTTTTTGTCTGCTTATCTATCGATAAATAACAACAGATTTATACTTATAGTCAAATAGCGTGCATCTCTAGCCGGGTTCTCACTTGCGGTGAGTTGCTGGTCTCAGCCTGGTGATTAGTAGCTCACATAGAGACCCATAGACTCGCTCAGAGAACCACAGACTCACATAGAGACCCATATACTCACATAGAGACCCATTGACTCCTATAGAGACACATAGACTGACGTAGATACCCATTGACTCCTAACAAGGACAAACAGATTCAAACAGAGCTTTTATCCTACAGCGATCACCACACTCAATAATGCTAATTAATTATTAAGTAATAGTGTTTACAATTGATTGTGAAATAGAGATGTGCAATGACAAAATGTAACCTTATGTGGGTATGTGGGTATACTTGGGCTGTTTTTTAAATATAGTATAAATGTATTATCTTTCATTTAATTTTATTTTTATTTCCTTGTTTTATTTAATTTAAATTTATGAATGATGCCCTGACTGGTGAGCATTTTAAATTTCGTTGTACTGGTGACAATGACAATAAACGATCTATCTATCTATCTAAAGACTCATAGACTCACGTAGAGACCGTTTGATTCACATATACCCGTAGAATCACATCATGACCCATCGACTCACACAGAGACCCATTGACTCACGTAGAGGCCGAAACACTCACATCATGACCCATCGACTCACATAGAGACCAATTGGCTCCCACAGAGACTCATAAACTCACACAGAGGACCCAATTTTGTTTACAAACTTAAACGCGATGCCCCCTGCCTGCTGGGGACTGTGGGGCGTGAAACGTGACCCTGCCCCGTGACCCCCACCACACCCCACCACCCCCACCACCCCCGCCCCATGACCCCCACCACCCCAACCACCCCCACCACCCCCCACCACCCCCGCCCCGTGACCCCCACCACCCCCTCCCCATGACCCCCACCACCACTCACGCCCCACCCATGCGCCGTGCCAATCAGCTGATGTATTTAAGGGGACGAGGCCTAATTCAGGCCGGGGGTTAAACGCGGAGTGATTGAGCGATGGGCTACGAGGCTGGGGGGCTGGGGGGGTGGGGGGCTGGGGGGGTGGGGGGGCTGGGGGGGTGGGGGGGCTGGGGGGGTGGGGGGCAGGGGGGGGTTCCGTGGGCGAGGCTCCCTCGTGCTCTGGATTCGCCCTCCAAGAGGCCACGGAGTGGCTCCCCCTCCACCCCCTCCCCTCCACCCCCTCCGCTCCATCCCCTCCCCTTCACCCCCTCCCCTCCACCCCCTCCCTTTCACGCCCTCCACCCCCTCCCCTCCACCCCCTCCACCCCCTCCCCTCCACCCCCACCACCCCCTTCCCCCACACTCCTCCAGCCCCCTCCTCCCTCTCGACTCAGCCTAAAATGAGTACCTGGTGCGGTGTTTGAACATCGACACTGGGGAGACAAAGATGGCCGGGCGTGGTGCTGGCCTCAATAGGTGCTCGCTAACAGCACTTGCACCAACGGTCTGTGCATGCTATATGGAGGCTGTGTTTCTTTGTGCTGGGGAGCGGTGGCGCAGTGATTAGCTCGCTGTGTGACGAACCCAGCGGCCCGAGGTCTATGGGTCTCCGTGTGAGTCTGTGGGTCTCTGTGTGAGTCTATAGGTCTCTGTGTGAGTCTATGGGTCTCTGTGTGAGTCTATGGGTCTCTGTGTGAGTCTATGGGTCTTTATAGAGTCTATGGGTCTCTGTGTGAGTCTATGGGTCTCTGTGTGAGTCTATGGGTCTCCCTCTGAGTCTATGGGTCTCCATGTGAGTCTATGGGTCTCTATAGGGTCTATGGGCCTCTGTGTGAGTCTATGGGTCTCTATGTGAGTCTATGGGTCTCTGTGTGAGTCTATGGGTCTCTGTGTGAGTCTATGGGTCTCTGTGTGAGTCTATGGGTCTCTATGTGAGTCTATGGGTCTCAGTGTGAGTCTATGGATCTCTATGTGAGTTCATGGGTCTCTATAGAGTATATGCGTCTCTGTGTGAGTCTATGGGTCTCTATGTGAGTCTATGGGTCTCTGTGTGAGTCTATGGGTCTCTGTGTGAGTCTATGGGTCTCTGTGTGAGTCTATGGGTCGCTATGTGAATTTACGGGTCTCTATGCGTGTCTACAGGTCTCTATGTGAGTCTATGGGTCTCTATGTGAATTTACGGGTCTCTATGCGTGTCTACAGGTCTCTGTGTAAGTCTATGGGTCTCTGTGTGAGTCTACGCCAGATTGAGCGTTCAGGATCAAGCCGGGTTTAAATACATACATAAATATGTTCCACATGTGTACATTCTACACGTATGTTAGTTGTGGTAATGATGATCATGCTAGCCGAGAGTGTGGCACTGCTTGCGATGGTGCCTCTGATGACAATGCTGCTGATGATGATGATAAAAATGACTCCGATAATAATCCTGCTTCTGCTGATGATGCTGATGCTGCTGATGCCTCTGATGATAATGCTGCTTTTGCTGATAATGCTTATGATGATAATGCCTCTGACGATAATGCTTCTGCTGATGATGATTCTTCTCATGATGATGTTGATAATTATGTCTTTGATCATAATGCCGCTGCTGATGACACTGCTGATGATGATGCCTCTGATGATGCTGCTGCTGACGCTGCGGATGATGATGCCTCTGATAATGATGATAATGCCTCTGACGACGACGACGATGACAACCGTGTCTCTCCCCTCCCGCCAGGCGACGTGGTGGACGTCCTGCGAGCACTCGACCTGCCCGCGCTGCCCGAGGGAGTGCGCCGCGCCGAGGGGCTGTGCGCGGCCAGGAGGGGCGGCCGTGGGCCGGACGTGGCCTACTCCGTGAGTCGCGAGGCGCAGCTCAGCGTGCCCACCAGGTTCCTCTTCCCAGGTACGCGCGCGAGCGAGAGAGAGAGAGAGAGTGAGAGCGAGAGGGTGAGAGAGCAAGTGAGAGACTTTTGACTTTTGAACAGCTTTTATTGCCGCCAGCAGCAAATGCACTGGAGGCGATTTCGATATGAAACACACAAAGTCACCAGCAAACAAATGAAAATAAACGCCACAAATCGACGTGTTGTGGCGCTAAAAGCACCGCGCACAACACGAAAGAAAAGTCACGTGGTGGTGGTGGTCATCGCGCACGCCACGGTGACGAGCGAGCGCTTCAGAAGGTGAACACCACGAGGGTGCTGTCCACGCTGGTACAGAGAGGGGCTTGTCCGGCCCCCCAGCGTTCGAAGAAGACGTGCACATCACTGACATGTGTGTGGTACGCGTGCTCCAGCCGGAGCCGCGCCTTAAGCAGGCCCCTGGACACTGGAAGCACAGAGCAGCCGTAGTGTCACCTTCCAGAATCTTTTTCCTCGTTTTGTACACCGCCATCTTCGCCTGAGCGCAGGCGAAGTTGGTGAGGTCGAGTGAGAGAGTGAGCGAGTGAGTGAGTGGGCTAGAGAGAGATAGAGAGTGAGAGTGAGTGAGTGAGAGGGTGAGAGGGTGAAAGAGTGAGAGAATGAGAGAGTGAGCGAACGAGTGGGAGGGCGAGTGAGTGAGTGAGCGAGTGAGCAAGAGAGTGAGAGAGTGAGTGAGCGAGAGCGTGAGTGAGAGAGTGAGTGAGAGAGTGAGTGAGTGAGAGAGAGAGTGAGAGAGCGAGAAAGCGAGAGAGTGAGAGAGTGAGCGAGTGAGAGAGTGAGCGAGTGAGTGAGTGAGTGAGCGAGTGAGCGAGTTTGAGAGAGAGCGAGCGAGCGAGTGAGAGAGCGAGTGACAGAGCGAGCGAGTGAGCGAGACTGAGAGAGCGAGTGAGTGAGAGAGCGAGCGAGTGAGTGAGTGAGTGAGCGAGTGAGCGAGTTTCAGAGAGAGCGAGTGAGCTAGTGAGAGAGCGAGTGACAGAGCGAGCGAGTGAGTGAGTGAGAGAGCGAGCGAGCGAGTGAGTGAGAGAGCGAGCGAGTGAGTGAGTGAGCGAGTGAGCGAGTTTGAGAGAGAGCGAGTGACAGAGCGAGCGAGTGAGCGAGTGAGAGAGCGAGCGAGCGAGTGAGTGAGAGAGCGAGCGAGTGAGTGAGTGAGCGAGTGAGCGAGTTTGAGAGAGAGCGAGCGAGCGAGTGAGAGAGCGAGTGACAGAGCGAGCGAGTGAGTGAGTGAGAGAGCGAGCGCGCGAGAGAGTGAGAGAGTGAGCGAGTGAGAGAGCGAGTGACAGAGCGAGCGAGTGAGTGAGTGAGAGAGCGAGCGAGTGAGTGAGTGAATGAGTGAGTGAGTGAGAGAGCGAGCGAGTGAGTGAGTGAGCGAGCGAGTGAGTGAGTGAGTGAGCGAGTGAGCGAGTTTGAGAGAGAGCGAGTGACAGAGCGAGCGAGTGAGCGAGTGAGCGTGCCTTAGCCGGATGATGGCGACTGCGCCGTCACCATGCGACTTGTCTCTTTGATGTGCGAATTGACCCGGGAGGGCCACCCTCACGAGATTCGCAACTCGTTGTCAGGAGGGGCCTGCCAAACGTTCGCGGTTGCGGGGAGGGCAGCAGTGGCGGCGGCTACGCTGCTGCTGCTGCAGCAAGTAGCTGCCTGTACTGATTCCAGCGCTGTGGAGGCAGCGGCAGCAGCAGCAGCAGTGAGGGTTGGAGATATGTTGCGAAACTCCCCTCCCTCCATCCGTTGCTCTGCTAGGTGTTGAGGTGGAGGCGAGTGCCAGTGAGCGGTTCGGTTTACGCGATGTCAATGACGATGGCAGCAATGTCGATGACGATGGCAGCGACGATGACGATGATGGCAGCGATGATGATGATGATGGCAGCGATGATGATGATGATGGCAGCGACGATGATGATGATGGCAGCGATGATGATGATGATGATGGCAGCGATGATGATGACAAAGATGATGATGATGGCAGCGATGATGATGATGACAACGACGATGATGATGGCAGTGATGATGATGATGATGATGGCAGCGATGATGATGATCACGATGTGTTGGGTCCTGACCCTGGGATTTGAACTCGCGACCTCTGCACGGCCTCCGCCGCGCTCGCTGCGGCCCTCGCCTTGCGCTCGGTCGCACGGTGGGTGGCGTGGTGGGGCAGCACCCACCTCCACCGGCTGCCCTGAGGCAGTGGGGGGAATTCCACATTCCTATGGCAGGCGCGGGTCTGCCCATCCCGGGGCAAATATTGCTGACTTGCCAAGGGCGGTTCTCGTTTTTCATCGACGTCGGAGGAATTATGATGATGGAGATGATGATGAGTCGAGAGCCGTAAGTTCAAACTGGGATTTGAACTTTTGACCTTTGGCAGCTGCTGCTAGTCAGCTGATTAAACACAAGTGTGCCGTCGCAAGCACGCAGATGCCCGGGCGTGGTGAGATATGGTCAGAGAAGACGTCTTGGAAGGCTTCTAATGGATAGCGACAGCGGAGAGTGTGGAGTAGCGGGCACAGAAGCCTGACGGCACGGCCCATTTAAAATCGCTCGATTCAAATTGTGCTCCTGTTATGATTATAAAGCGGCCCCCTCCATCCGCCTTTCTCTACACCCCCCCCTCCACCCCAACCTCCCTCCACACCCCCTCCCTCCCTCGACCCCTCCCTCCACAGCCCCCCCCCTCACTCCACCCTCCCTCCACCTCATCCTCACTCCACCCCCGCCCTCCACCCCCCTCTCTCCAATCTCCCTTCCTCCACCCCCCTCCCTCCATCCCTCGCCCCTCCCTTCACCCCCCCACCCTCTACATCCCTTCCCTCCCGCCATGCCCCCTCCCCCACTCCCGCCCCCCCCGTCTCACTCACTGTAAGTGCACAGACGTAATCGCTCGATTCCTGTGCGGAGGAAACATTCTTCCAGCGCGGCATTCCTGCTCTCCAAACCGCTGTGCGCTCGCGTCTCGGGGTCGAGGGACCTCGTCGTATGGTCCTCATCATCGTCGTCATCATCATCTTCATCATCATCTTCGTCATCATCGTCATCATCATCTTCGTCATCGTCGTCTTTGTCATCATCGTCATTGTCATCATCGTCGTCGTCATCGTCATCATCATCGTCATCATCGTCGTCATCGTCATCGTCATCATCGTCGTCGTCATCATCATCATCGTCGTCGTCGTCGTCGTCATCATCATCATCATCGTCGTCATCGTCAGTCATTGTCGTCATCGTCGTCGTCTTCGTCATCGTCGTCATCATCGTCGTCATCGTCGTCATCATCATCATCGTCGTCATCATTATCATCATCGTCGTCATCGTCAGTCATTGTCGTCATCGTCGTCGTCTTCGTCATCGTCGTCATCATCGTCGTCATCGTCGTCATCACCGTCGTCACACCCAGTCCAGTACCGAGTGGACGACCTTAAGATCTTGGCTATTGCCGCTCATCCGGAAGGCTCTTAATGGGTCTACCCCACAATATTGGCAGGAACCGATCGCTGTTGAATCTCCAACGAGGTCCCAGGGATCTTCGGGTGGGCGTCTTCGATAGACTCCCGAGGTCAAGGCTCCCTTCCTGCACGCTCAGGGGGTGACGGAGATGTTGTCACTGTGCAGCTCCCAGACCTCTGGGGAGCAACGATTTGACTTTCGTAATGGGACAGAGTTGTGAGAGCTGTTTCAGTTCTGTCTTGTGGGTGGGTGGGTGAGTGGGTCGGTGAGTGGGTGAGTGGGTGGTTTGGGGGATGAGTGAGTGGTGAGTGGGTGGGTGGGTGAGTGGTTGGGTGGGTCGGTGAGTGGGTGGGTGGGTTAGTGGGTGGTTGAGTGAGTGGGTGAGTGGGTGAGTGAGTGGTGAGTGTGTGGGTGAGTGAGTGGGTGAGTGGGTGGGTCGGTGAGTGTGTGGGTGGGTTAGTGGGTGGGTGGGTGAGTAAATGGTGAGTGTGTGGGTGGGTCGGTGAGTGTGTGGGTGTGTGGGTGAGTGGGTGAGTGGATGGTTGAGTGGTGAGTGGGTGGGTGGATGAGTGGTTGGGTGGGTCGTCGAGTGGGTGGGTGGGTTAGTGGGTGGTTGAGTGAGTGGGTGAGTGGGTGAGTGAGTGGTGAGTGTGTGGGTGAGTGAGTGGGTGAGTGGGTGGGTCGGTGAGTGTGTGGGTGGGTGAGTGGGTGGGTGGGTGAGTAAATGGTGAGTGTGTGGGTGGGTCGGTGAGTGTGTGGATGTGTGGGTGAGTGGGTGAGTGGATGAGTGAGTGGTGAGTAGGTGGGTGGGTGAGTGGTTAGGTGGGTCGGTGAGTGGGTGGGTGAGGGGTGGGTGAGTGAGTGGGTGGGTGAGTGGTTGAGTCAGTGGTGAGTGTGTGGGTGAGTGAGTGGGTGAGTGGTGAGTGTGTGGATGGGTGAGTGGGTGAGTGGATGAGTGAGTGGTGAGTGGGTGGGTCGGTGAGTGTGTGGATGTGTGGGTGAGTGGGTGAGTGGATGAGTGAGTGGTGAGTAGGTGGGTGGGTGAGTGGTTGGGTGAGTGAGTGGGTGGGTGAGTGAGTGGGTGAGTGAGTGGTGAGTGTGTGGGTGAGTGAGTGGGTGAGTGGGTGGGTCGGTGAGTGTGTGGGTGTGTGGGTGAGTGGGTGAGTGGATGGGTGAGTGGTGAGTGGGTGGGTGGATGAGTGAGTGAGTGGGTGGTTCAGTGAGTGGGTGAGTGGGGGGGGGGGTGGTTAGGTTTTTTCTGACAGGGAGCGTGGTCAGTCGGGAGGATGAGGAGGGAGGAAGGTGAGAGAGTTGAGACGAAGAGAGACGTGGGGGAGAGACACGGGACAAAGAGAGAGACAGAGAGAGAGATGTAATGATGGGCAAAGACAAAGATCCCCCGTATAGCCTTGGACAGACTGTCTTCTTTGGATATTTTGGTAATAAAACAAATGCAGTAAATAAAAATAATAATACTGTAGCCTGGTTCTTAATCGGAGTGAGTGTACTGGCAGTCGATAATGTAGACTGTAGCCTGGTTATTAAGTAAAAAAGTAACAAAAGTTTAACAGACTGTTTGGGGCAAGTGCTGTTAGCAAGCACCTATGAAGGACGGCATGGCACAAGGAGGGGGTGGGTGGCCAGCACCACGCCCGACCGCCTTTGTCTCCCCAGTGACTATGTTTACACATTGCACCAGTAACCATTTGAGGCTGAGTCGACCTAGGGGAGGCCCAGCACCGGCTCAGACAATCGTCGCCGCTTCACAGGCGCACGCACGCACACACGTGCCTACGTAAGGACATGCGCATGCGTACGTACGTACGGACACACTCCCACGTACGTACATAGACACACGCACGTACGTATGGACATGAACGCACGTACGTGCGTGTCTGTCCATACGTGCGTAAGGACACACACACACGCACGTACGGACGGGCACACAGGTACGTACGTACGAGACACGCACACACATACGGACACGCACGCGCGTACACGCACGCGCGCGTGCACTGACACACACGGCGCACTCTCCCGTGGCCCAGCTCGTGCGGCAGTGGAAACTGGGGGCGCGGTAAGGGAGCGATGCTCTCCGCCCGGCGCTGCCCCCCGAGAAATATTTGAAGAGGGAAAAGAGAGAAAAAAGAGAGAGAGAGAGAGAGATGACGCGGCGCGTCTGGATAATGAATCAGCTTCACTTCACGCCGCTGCGTTTCCCGGAGTCTTCCAGGAAATCTGGCATGGACCTCGCATGGCTCGTTGCTCTATAGGGGGGTGAGGGGGGGGGCGAGGGGGGGGGAGGGGGGCGTGTGGGGGGCTTCTGACTCCTTGGGGGTGTTTTTTTTTTGCCTTAATTTGAAAAAGTTTAAGTAAGAATAATTTGGGTTTCGTTGTGGGGGGGGGAGGTAGGGAAGAAGGGAGGCGGGGGAGGGCGCCGGGTAGGTGGGGGCTGGGTGGGTGAGAGATCGCAGGAGCGACGGCGTTGGTGCGGAGGGGGGTTTGGAAGGAGAACGTTCCAGACGGATCACTCGCCCAGGTCGTTGTTTACATCCCGCGTTGTTGCCGAGCGCCGGGGTAGTGTCACGCTACCGGGGGGCTACTGGAGCGGTCGTAGCGCTACCGGAGCCGTCTGTTCGCCGCTCCGCTCCGTGGTCTCCACCGTGGCCCGACTTGTCGCGTCACTCCGACTTGTTACATAAACTCTCGCCGCCGCCACCGCCTATCATTTGATGCCCACCCCCGCATGCCACAGCACGTGCCGGCCAGATCACGATTTCGTTTGAAACGTCTCCTGCTGCTGCTGCTGCTGCTGCGGTGGCGGTGGTGGTGGAAGCGGCAGCAGTGGAGGGGTTTGGCTCGAGATAAGAAACGGGCGTTGAAGGGGGGGGAGGGGGCGGGTGTAGGAAACGGCCCCCCATTTTTCTCGGAAGAGGCGAGCAACGACGATCAGCCACTCGGTGACGCTGCCGCTGACTCTCGGCCATCGTGAGGTTCCACGGACTTCAGCCACCCCCCCCACTCCACACCCCCACCAGGGAATCTCACTGCTTACCGACTCGGTATCTCTGCAACGGCCATGAAGAGTCCAGAAAACGAGAGAGACACCCAGACCCAGGGCGTGAACCCATGGTCTGGGTAGTGGTGGCTCATTGTGTCTGACATGGCCATGATGCGTCCAGAAAACGAGAGAGACACCCAGACCCAGGGCGTGAACCCATGGTCTGGGTAGTGGTGGCTCATTGTGTCTGACATGGCCATGATGCGTCCAGAAAACGAGAGAGACACCCAGACCCAGGGCTTGAACCCAGGTTCCTAAAAAAAAAAAAATTTCCCTCCACATTTCGAAAACGCGTGTTCAGTATTTGGCTGCTGCTATACTCGTCCACTTGAGCTGCTATCAGTCGTGATAGCCGGCTCGCCTCTGACGAAGAGCCACTTATACAGCTCGGTGGGGCCTTCTTACCTGGTCCCAATAAAATAAGCAGTTGAGTTTAGTTCAGACCCAGGCTGGTAGAGGCGAGAGAAGCCGACAGAGAATTCATGACAAGATGAAGACTTCCCGCGCCGTCGATCGACGCGCGCGTGTGCTCAGATCGCTCGGCGTGAACGACGACGACGACGATGTCCGACGTTTCGCTCCCGCGCACCCTGCGGGAGGTGGCGGGAGTATGGGATGATGATGGAAGCTTCCTGGGCGGGAACTGAACGGTGGCTGCCGACGAACGGTCGGGCAACGCGAGGACGAAACGTCGGATGTTGTCACGGTGTCACGCACCATGCCCATCACTGGGGGACAGGGCCCCCCCGCACCCCCTGCCCCCCCTGCGAATGAACGCAGAGGAAGGAAGGAAGGAAAGAGTGAAGCCCTCGACATTGTAGGCTGATGTGGAATCCTTCGGTAAATAGTTCTTCTCTTTCTGATGGTTACAAAATCAAGCGAAATCCTGTCGTTGTGATCGTAGTCCGTGGTGCAGTGCCCCCTTGTCCACCGCACCACCGCTCCCTCCGCCCAGCAGTCAAATGTAAAGGCGCAGCCCCTGCAATTTCCCGCTCACCCCACTGCTGGCGGAAGGGGCCTCGCACTCGACTTCGCCTCGCGAAGGGAGCACCTCCGCTGGACTCGAGAGGAGGATGGCTCCGGTGCGTGTGTCTTTGGCCTGCTCTGTCCACACTGGTCAGTTCGTAGAGAGGGAAGAGGTGGGAGTTGCCCACAACGCGAACTACAACACCGCTGAGTGGACAGAGGTGGTGGCGGTCATGGTGGGTGTGAAGCTCTTTTTGTGTCACGGATGTCCAGTCGGGGCACGGGGTAGGAACGTTACAACAATAATCACGATCGTAGTTTAAAGTGCAAGAAAGGTAAACAAATCACCCAGACACATACAGACACAACACTAAACCATCCTCATCCTAGCAGGCTAAGCGCATCGCACTGCGAACCCGGCGACCCGAGTTCGATTCCCGCTCACGGTCAACGCCAGTGACGATTTTCTGAAGCGGTCACGGGCCTCCCATCGGTGCGGTGTGTAAACATCGCCACTGGGGAGACAAAGGCGGTCGGGCGTGGCGCTGGCCACCCCACCCCCTCGTAGTGGCGTGCCGGCCTGCATAGCTGCTGCTGCTACCCGCTAACAGCACTTGCCCCAACAGTCCGTTAGGCTTATACGGGGGACCTTTGGCTTTGTGTGTGAGGTTTGCTTGCTCCGGCATAATGCTGCTAATCGGTTGGCGGACCACGGGAAGCTTTGCTCTCGTGCGCCGATGTAGGCAGCGGGCCTCACTCTCTCGCAGCCACTTGCCCCAACATTCTGTGCGAGACTATACTCGGGGTGGGGGTGGAGTCTTTAGCTTTGTTTGGGGGGGGGGGTAGGGGGGTGTGAGGAATTGAACAAAAAAAGTGGCGCCTTTGTGTTGTTTTTTCGGACGAGTGACTCAAACCCGGTGGCGACCTCTGACCTGGCGGGCCCCAGCGAAGTTCCCACCGGCAGCCGGTGGGAGCTTCGCTCGTTACGTCACCCACGAGGTGAGGTGAGGTGATGGTGAGGTGATGGTGAGGTGAGGTGATGGTGAGGTGATGGTGAGGTGAGGTGATGGTGAGGCGAGGTGAGGTGATGGTGAGGTGATGGTGAGGTGATGGTGAGGTGAGGTGAGGTGATGGTGAGGTGATGGTGATGGTGAGGTGATGGTGAGGTGATGGTGAGGTGAGGTGATGGTGAGGTGAGGTGAGGTGATGGTGAGGTGATGGTGAGGTGATGGTGAGGTGAGGTGAGGTGATGGTGAGGTGATGGTGAGGTGATGGTGATGGTGAGGTGAGGTGATGGTGAGGTGATGGTGAGGTGAGGTGATGGTGAGGTGAGGTGAGGTGATGGTGAGGTGAGGTGATGGTGAGGTGATGGTGAGGTGATGGTGAGGTGATGGTGAGGTGAGGTGATGGTGAGGTGATGTGTGGTGAGGTGATGTGAGGTGATGGTGATGTGTGGTGAGGTGATGTCTAGTGAGGTGATGGTGAGGTGAGGTGATGGTGAGGTGAGGTGAGGTGATGGTGAGGTGAGGTGAGGTGATGGTGAGGTGAGGTGATGGTGAGGTGATGGTGAGGTGAGGTGATGGTGAGGTGATGGTGAAGTGATGGTGAGGTGATGGTGATGGTGAGGTGATGGTGAGGTGATGGTGAGGTGAGGTGATGGTGAGGTGATGGTGAGGTGATGGTGAGGTGAGGTGAGGCGAGGTGATGGTGAGGTGAGGTGAGGTGATGGTGAGGTGATGGTGAGGTGAGGTGATGGTGAGGTGAGGTGATGGTGAGGTGATGGTGAGGCGAGGTGATGGTGAGGTGATGGTGAGGTGATGGTGAGGTGATGGTGAGGTGAGGTGAGGTGATGGTGAGGTGATGGTGAGGTGATGGTGAGGCGAGGTGAGGTGATGGTTAGGTGATGGTGAGGTGAGGCGAGGTGATGGTGAGGTGAGGTGATGGTGAGGTGATGGTGAGGTGATGGTGAGGCGAGGTGAGGTGATGGTTAGGTGATGGTGAGGTGAGGCGAGGTGATGGTGAGGTGAGGTGATGGTGAGGTGATGGTGAGGCGAGGTGATGGTGAGGTGAGGTGATGGTGAGGTGATGGTGAGGTGATGGTTAGGTGAGGCGAGGTTATGGTGAGGTGATGGTGAGGTGATGGTGAGGCGAGGTGAGGTGATGGGTGAGGTGATGGTGAGGTCTGGTTATGGTGAGGTGATGGTGAGGTGAGGTGATGGTGAGGCGAGGTGAGGTGAGGTGATGGTGACGCGAGGTGATGGTGAGGTGATGGTGAGGTGAGGTGATGGTGAGGTGATGGTGAGGTGAGGTGATGGTGAGGTGATGGTGAGGTGATGGTGAGGTGATGGTGAGGCGAGGTGAGGTGATGGTGACGCGAGGTGATGGTGAGGTGATGGTGAGGTGATGGTGAGGTGAGGTGATGGTGAGGTGATGGTGAGGTGAGGTGATGGTGAGGTGATGGTGAGGTGATGGTGAGGTGAGGTGATGGTGAGGTGATGGTGAGGTGATGGTGAGGTGATGGTGAGGCGAGGTGACGTGATGGTGACGCGAGGTGATGGTGAGGTGATGGTGAGGTGATGGTGAGGTGATGGTGAGGTGAGGTGATGGTGAGGTGATGGTGAGGTTAGGTGATGGTGAGGTGATGGTGAGGTGAGGTGATGGTGAGGCGAGGCAAGGCGAGGTGATGGTGAGGCGAGGTGAGGTGATGGTTAGGTGATGGTGAGGTGAGGCAAGGTGATGGTGAGGTGAGGTGATGGTGAGGTGATGGTGAGGTGAGGTGATGGTGAGGTGATGGTGAGGTGATGGTGAGGTGAGGTGATGGTGATGGTGAGGTGATGGTGAGGTGAGGTGAGGCGAGGTGAGGTGATGGCGAGGTGAGGTGATGGTGAGGTGATGGTGAGGTGATGGTGAGGTGAGGTGATGGTGAGGTGATGGTGAGGTGATGGTGAGGTGATGGTGAGGTGATGGTGAGGTGAGGTGAGGTGATGGTGATGGTGAGGCGAGGTGAGGCGAGGTGAGGTGATGGCGAGGCGGGCGCAGCTTCCTCTGCCAGCGGATTAACCGCCGATGTTGACGTCCTGCGGCGTTGCTACCCTGGGCGGTGTTGGTAGCAGACGGTGGCCATCCCACGGGGAGATTTCTTCTTAGCGGGGGGCGGAGGGGGGGAACGTAGTGTGGGGGGGGGGGGGTCCCAGCCTTCGGTTCACCGGGGAAATGAAGAACATCTGTGAAACGCGTTTGACAATATTTTGCTTTTGCTCGAGTCAGCGGCGATAACTCAGCCCGCGGAATTCCCGCATTTGGGTCCTCATCCCCGTGCCCTCCACGCATGTTAGTTGTGTGTGTGTTAGTGTGTGTGTGTTAGTGTGTGTGTGTTAGTTGTGTGCGTATGATAGTGTGTGTGTTAGTGTGTGTGTGTTAGTTGTATGTGTTAGTGTGTTAGTGTGTGTGTGTTAGTGTGTGTGTGTTAGTAGGTGTGTTAGTGTGTGTGTTAGTGTTTGTGTGTGTGTGTTAGTTGTATCTGTTAGTGTGTGTGTGTGTGGGGAGCGGTAGTGTAGCGGTTAAGGCGCTGCGCTACAAACCTGGCGACCCGGGTTCGATTCCCGTTCACGGCCAATACCAGTGATGATTATCTGAACCGGGCCTGGGCCTCACCTAGGTCAACTCAACCTCAATTGAATACCTGGTGCGATGTGTCAACACCGCCACTGGGGAGACAAAGGTGGCCGGGCGTGGTGTTGGTCACCCACCCCCTCGTGTGCCGTGCCGGCCTTTATAGGTGCTCGCTAACAGCACTTGCCCCTACAGTCTGTTAAGGCTACATGGGGGATCTTTATCTTTGTTAGTGTGTGGTGCCGGGCAATGCTGTCGTGGATAGTGTTGTGTGGGGAGGGCCAATTCCGATTGGCCTTTCCCCTCATGGCGTTTGTGACCACCACAGCGGCCAAAAGGGGCCTCTGGTAGGGTGAGAGGGGCTGGTGACCCCTCCACCTTCAATTCATTACCGCTAAACCATGACGGAAAGTTTATATTAATAAGCTTATGCCGGAGGCCCCGGGGGGACAGGCGTCTATGACGTCTCCTGGCCAAACCTCATTTGGCAGAGCCAGCAGACTGAATCCTTACCCTCGGATCTCCCAGAGAAACAACAAAAAGCCACTACGTGTGGCCACGTGGAATGTTCGAACGCCCACTGCGGAGGAGAGACTGCCACTCCTCTGTCAGTAGCTGGAGCAGTACCGCCTGGATCTCTGTGGTATTCAGGAGGTCTGGTGGACCGGCTCTGGCTGCTGCCACCATGAGGGGTGGACATTCCTTTACTCGGGGCAGGAGACCCCTCGGGATAGAGTCATCTTGTTGGGTGACTTCAATGCCTGAGTTGGCCATGATGCTGGCACCTTGTCTGGAGTGATTGGAAGGCATGGGCCAGATCACCTCAATAAGAACGGCAGGAGCTATATTTTTGTGCAGCCCATGGGCTTGTAATTACCAACACGCTGTTCCGGCATCGGCGCATCCACACAACATCATGGATGCATGTCAGGTCCAAGCAAGAACATCTGCTGACCTACATAGTGATTGAACAGCAGATGCGGGCCCATGTCCTTGACATCAGGACCTAATGTGGAGCTGATCTGCACACTGACCATCGACTTGTCATCTGTAAGATGTGCCTGCCATTTTTCCACTCCAGTGGTGGGTGTACACCCAGGACCCCGTTCAAACCCTTAGTGGCATGGTCTCAGCTAGCTGATGAAAGTTTGCAAGCAAGAATTTAATCATCGCTTGCAGCTGGGGTTGGCATCGTCCCCCACTCCTCCTGATGTCGAGGGGAAATGGGTGACGTTAATGACTGTGGCTCATGCAGCTGCAATGGCTGCTTTGGGCACACGGTTCAGACCTCCCCAGAGACCCTGGCTGACAGAGGAGGTGTTCAAGCTGGCTATAAAAAGCGATAGGCCCACTCTCATCGGCTACAGCATCCCACGTCGGAGAATGGGGAGGCTTACCGCAGCCTTCGCTTGGAGATTCGGAGAGCGGTGAGGTGCTGCAAGGATGGGTGGTGGTCGCGGGTTGCTGAGATGGAGTTTGCCTCAATGGTCCGCAATCACAAATCCCTATTTAACTCCATCAAAAAAGTAACCTGCAGCACCACACCTATTACTATAATTCGAGGAAAGAACTATGATCCACTCTCCGACCCCCAAGAACAGGTTTGCAGATTTGCTGAACATTTCTGTGAGGTCCTGGGGGAGGGGACATCTCTCAGCCTGGATAACAACGTGGGATAAAGTTGGGATGACCCTGCCGAGGCTGCGGTGCCTCAAATATTGGAAGAAGTCACCCCCTGTGAGTGGCTGGCTGAGGTGCCATCTGTTGAGGAAGTACTGAAGGCGATCCAGAGTCTGAGACCAGGAAAGGCACCGGACAGAGATGATCTCCCAAGGGAAATGCTGAGGGAGGGTGGCATTTGTGCACAGACTGCCCTACATGACATCATAACAACAGTCTGGACCACTGGATGGGTTCTGCAGGACTGGAAGGATGCCCTGGTGGTCCCCCTATTTAAGAAGGGGGACCCCACAGACTGTAATAACTACAGGGGCAACTCACCCCTCAGTGTGCCGGGAAAGGTCCTGGCAAGGATTATGCAACATCGCCTTGCTAGGCACTCTGAGAAGAGGCTTGCGGAGCCCCAATACGGTTTCAGGAAAGGGCGGTCTTGTACAGATGCCATATTTTCTGTCCGTCTGCTACATCAGAGATGTAGGGAATTCCAACAAGACCCACATCTCTGCTTTATTGACCTGGTCAAGGCCTATGATCCCATCAATAGGCCTGGGCTCGGGGTAGTTCTTGGTGCTTTTGGAGTCCCTGACCTTCTGCTTATGATCATTAAGGACCTTCATGATGGTGAGTGGGCCCGGGTAAAACTACGTAGCTGGGAGTTGGAACCATTCCCTGTACACCTTTGGGTGTGACAAGGATGTCCTCTGGCTCCAACATTAATTAACATCTATTTCGACCACGTAGTTCATGAAGCCTTCAGTAGCTGTACCAGAGGAATTTCCATCTGGTACAGATACAATGGGAAGCTGATTTATGCCCGGGTGTGGTCAAGGGATGGCTCCCTATTGCTCAACCATGTTATGTATGCCGATGATCTGGTAATTGCTGCTCACTCAGAGGAGGAGTTGGAGGCGCTGCTGCTGAACCTGGAACTTGCCACTAAGAGGTGGGGCCTTACCATCAGTCCCACCAAAACTAAGCACCTGCCTGGGTATTTTGTACCATCGGACACTCCACCGCCACAACTCCCAATTGGTGATAGGGCAGTTGTGGAGAGAGTGGAGAGTTTCCCATACCTGGGCAGTGTGCTCATTACCGGCTCCAGTTTAACAGCAAAGCTCTCATTCCGAATTAGTCGAGCGGCATTAACTTTTCATCGGTTACGTAATGCTGTGTGGAATCTACCTGGTCTGTCGCTCCGCACGAAGCTTCAGGTTTTCTCGGCCACGGTCATTCCCTCCCTTCTCTACGCATGCGAAACGTGGATCCCCCTAATGGAACATCTTCGCTGGTTGGAAACATTTAGGCTGGCCTGCCTACGATCCATCCTGGGTTTAACCAGGCTGGATTGTGTGAGGAACTCACAAATCCTTGAAAGATCTGGACAAAGTCCCATCGGTGAGCTCCTCTGGCAAGCAAGGCTACTTTGGCTGGGACATGTAGCCACATGCCCAGCCACCTCATGCCTAAACAGCTTTGGTTCAGCCGGATTGAGGGGGCGAAACGGGCGTGGCATAGGCTAGAGAAGAGATGGAGTGATGTGGTAGAGGAGGATGTGGAGCTGGACATGCCGATGACTGGTACCAGCGGTGTCAAGATCGAGCTCTGTGGAGTAGGCTCGTAAAGGACGCTACTGGGCAGTTGGAGGCAGTCGCCATCCAACAACAACGGAGGGCGGAGGAGCGACGCTCACAACAACGAGCGGAGTGCCGGGTGGCTAAAGCATAGCAAGTTGGCACAGTAGGGGGCACAGGTGGTGCATCAGCCAGTCGTCTCAGTCAGTCGACCTGTGGCATCTGGGTCTGCGCCGTGACCTGCCAGCAGGCGTTCGACACTGCACGTGGCCTCAAGGTGCACAGGGCCTGGCACAAGCGTCGTGGTGACATCACCGCCACTTAGTGGCGAATGGCGGTTGTTGTGGGGAGCGGTAGTGTAGCAGTTAGTGCGATGCGCTACAAACCTGGCGACCCGGGTTCGATTCCCGCTCACGGCCAACACCGGTGACGATTATCTGAACCGGTCTTGGGCCTCCCCTAGGTCGACTCAGCCTCAAATGAGTACCTGGTGCAATGTGTAAACATCGCCACTGGGGAGACAAAGGCGGCCGGGCGTGGTGTTGGTTTCCCACCACCTCGTGTGCTGTGCCGGCCTTCTCGCGAACAGCACTTGCCCCTACCGTCTGTTAAGGCTATACGCGGGATCTTTGTCTTTGTTATTGTGTGTGCTTGGTGTGGAAACATCTCCACTGGGGAGACAAAGGCGGCCGGTGGTGGTGCTGGCCACCCACTCCCCTCATGTGCCGTCCCGGCATTCATGAGCGCCGCTCGCTAACAGCACTTGGCCCGACAGTCTGTTATGACTGCCCGGGGGATCTTTGTCTTTGGTGGCGGTGGTGGGGACCCTTGCGTGGACGATGGTGGCCGTCTCCCTGCCCCCTCGCTGCCCCCTTGCTGCCCCAGGGGGCAGCGACGGAAGTCAGAATCGCGGATTCAGCTCCAAATACGGGGGCATGCGATACGGCGAATGGAGAGGCCTGCTCGTGTTCGTCGTCGGGATAGCCTGACAGCCCATCATCATCACCATCATCATCACCATCATCATCACCATCATCATCACCATCATCATCACCATCCTCATCACCATCATCATCACCATCATCATCACCATCCTCATCACCATCATCATCACCATCATTATCACCATCATCATCACCATCATCATCATCCTCATCACCAGCCTCATCATCCTCATCATCCTCATCATCACCATCATCTCTTCTCCTCGTCACGCTGGGCATGGCTTTCGACAATTCACATGATTGTGCTGCTGATATGAATGTCCAAATGATGTGGCCACTTTGTTGAGCCACCATGTCACTTTTGAAAAATCTGTTCACACCTCCCAGTCTCTCTCCTTTGCCTGTTACGATGGGGATGGTTTCGTGTTGTATCTGTCTGTGTCTATGCGATTTGTTTACTTTCATTGTACTTTGCACAACGATCGTGTTTGTTGTTGTTAACGATCTTACCCCGTGCCCCGACTGGACATCCGTGACAAAAAGCTTCATAGCTCAGCGGATTCCTCCTGCATCAATACATATTCTGGTGATAATTGTAGGGGGTTCACTGTCATCGGGAGGCAGCATGTGGGTTTATTTTTGTTATTTTTTTTTAAACAGGCCCGGGTCATGGACCTGAACACGCCGTGGTCGATTATAATTTCGAATTGTGGGCGAGTCGACGAATCGCCACAGGTCGGGTTGATGAATCCACGCTGAGTGGAACGGTCCCTGGAGAATGAGGAGGATGTGGAGGAGAGACACGGGCAAGAGGAGGAGGGAGACGCAGGGAGGAGTAGGGAGACACGGGGATAGGAAGGAAGACACGGGGAGAAGGAGAGAGACTGGGAGGAGGGAGACACGGGGAGCAGGAGAGAGAATCGTAGGAGGGAGACACGGGGATAGGAAGGAAGACACGGGGAGAAGGAGAGAGACTGGGAGGAGGGAGACACGGGGAGGGGGAGAGAGACTCGTAGGAGGGAGACACGGGGATGGGGAGGGAGACACAGGGAGAAGGAGAGAGACTGGGAGGAGGGAGACACGGGGAGGGGGAGAGAGACTCGTAGGAGGGAGACACGGGGATGGGAATGGGAGACACGGGGAGAAGGAGAGAGACTGGGAGGAGGGAGACACGGGGAGGGGGAGAGAGACTCGTAGGAGGGAGACACTGGGATGGGAAGGGAGACACGGGGAGAAGGAGAGAGACTGGGAGGAGGGAGACACGGGGAGGGGGAGGAGGGAGACACGGGAAGGGGGAGAGAGAGACACGGAAGAGGATAGAGACTCGGAGGAGGGAGACACGGGGAGCAGGAGAGAGACTCGGAGGAGGGAGACACGGGAAGGGGGAGGAAGACACTGGGAGGGGGAGAGAGACACAGGGAGGGGGAGAGAGACTCGTAGGAGGGAGACACGGGGAGGAGGAGAAAGACACTGGGAGGGGGAGAGAGACACAGGGAGGGGGAGAGAGACTCGTAGGAGGGAGACACGGGGATGAGGAGGAAGACACTGGGAGGGGGAGAGAGACACAGGGAGGGGGAGAGAGACTCGTAGCAGGGAGACACGGGGATGAGGAGGGAGACTGGGAGGAGGGAGACACGGGGATGAGGAGGGAGAGGCAGTGTGGAGGGACGAGCCACCTGACTTGGTGGCGGTGTGACTCCAGGTGCCCATCGACGGCCCTCGGTGCCAACTCCCCGAGACAAAGCCCCGCTGCTACATCAGGCAGGAAACGTTCAACATCGGCGGCAGACGACGACGCGTGGGCGAGTCTGCGCCTCTGTGTGCGTGTTGGTGTACAACACGCGCGAGGCCGTTTGCGTGCGGTTTCATTCATCGCCGTGCTTGTCGTCGGAGGGTTGGGAGCGGCGGCGCTCCGGTTGGCACGCCACCCTGCGGAGATCCGTGACCTCGGCTCGATCGCCGGGCGCTCCGATGCGATGGGTCGCGAGACTCAGTGGGGCGTTGCTCGTTCCCCCCCCACCACCACATTGCCCTTGTGTGTACGTGTACTCAGTGTGTGTGTGCCTGAGTGAGATTGTATGCGGTGTGTGTGTGGAGCGGTGGTGCAGCGGTTAGCGCTGCGCTGCGAACTTGGCGACTCGATGTTCGATTCCCGCTCACGGCCAACACCGGTGACGATTGTCTGAACCGGTCCTCCCCTAGGTCGACTCAGCCTCAAATGAGTACCCGGTGCAGTGTGTAAACATCGCCACTAGGGAGACAAAGGCGGCCGGCGTGGTGCTGGCCACCCACCCCTCGTGTGTTACGCGCAACGTAGTCCACCGATTAGCACCGTTGGCTACGTTACGGTGCGAAAAGAGGTCAACATAGAGGGACTCCTCCACTTACGAACATTCGACTTACGAACTTTCAGAAATACGAACAAACCTGGTCCGTATTCTATAGATATCTGCCTGATTCTATGGTTTTGTGAGTCTCTAGTTTTCTGTGTAAGTCTATAGTTCTGTATGTGAGTCTATGGATCTCTGTGTGAGTCTATGGTTCTGTATGTGAGTCTATCGATCTCTGTGTGAGTCTATGGTTCTGTATGTGAGTCTCTAGTTCTCTGTGTGAGTCTATGGTTCTATATGTGAGTCTATTGATCTCTGTGTGAGTCTATGGTTCTGTAGGTGAGTCCCTAGTTCTCTGCGTGAGTCTATGGTTCTGTATGTGAATCTATTGATCTCTGTGTGAGTCTATGGTTCTGTAGGTGAGTCCCTAGTTCTCTGCGTGAGTCTATGGTTCTGTATGTGAATCTATTGATCTCTGTGTGAGTCTATGGTTCTGTATGTGAGTCTCTTGTTCTCTGCGTGAGTCTATGGTTCTGTATGTGAATCTATTGATCTCTGTGTGAGTCTATGGTTCTGTATGTGAGTCCCTAGTTCTCTGCGTGAGTCTATGGTTCTGTATGTGAATCTATTGATCTCTGTGTGAGTCTATGGTTCTGTAGGTGAGTCCCTAGTTCTCTGCGTGAGTCTATGGTTCTGTATGTGAGTCTATGGATCTCTGTGTGAGTCTATGGTTCTGTAGGTGAGTCCCTAGTTATCTGCGTGAGTCTATGGTTCTGTATGTGAGTCTATGGATCTCTGTGTGAGTCTATGGTTCTGTATGTGAGTCTCTTGTTCTCTGCGTGAGTCTATGGTTCTGTATGTGAATCTATTGATCTCTGTGTGAGTCTATGGTTCTGTATGTGAGTCCCTAGTTCTCTGCGTGAGTCTATGGTTCTGTATGTGAATCTATTGATCTCTGTGTGAGTCTATGGTTCTGTAGGTGAGTCCCTAGTTCTCTGCGTGAGTCTATGGTTCTGTATGTGAGTCTATGGATCTCTGTGTGAGTCTATGGTTCTGTATGTGAATCTATTGATCTCTGTGTGAGTCTATGGTTCTGTATGTGAGTCTCTTGTTCTCTGCGTGAGTCTATGGTTCTGTATGTGAGCCTATCGATCTCTGTGTGAGTCTATAATTCTGTATGTGAGTCTCTAGTTCTCTGCCCGAGTCGCTGCGTCTCCACGCGAGTCCATGGCAAGCTGCCTCTGGCGCGTGTCCTCCCACCCTTTGGCAGTCGCCCCCCAGAGCAGGCCACCAGAGTCGCGCCAGGGCAAGAGCCTCCGGCCCCTTTCCACGTGCGAACCAGACGACGTGTGTCGTAGCCCGTCACGTGATCCTCCTCCCTGGCCGGTGTCATCCCGCGGCGGCATTTGTCGGAGCAAGCCAAACTTGTGACCCACGCGCACATACAGAGATCCCCCCCCCCCCCGTGTAGCCACAACACACGTGTGCAGCAAGGGCTGTTAGCGTGTAGAGGAGCCTACGTAGGCCTGGACGGCCTTTGTCTCCCCAGTGGCGATGTTTACACACCGCACCAGGTGTTCATTTGAGGCTGAATCGACCTAGGGGATGGCCAGGGCCGGTTCAGATAATCGTCACTGGTGTTGGGCGTGAGCGGGAATCGGACTCGGATCCCTGGGTTCGTAGCGCAGCGCGCTAAGCGCTGCGCCACCGCTCCCCACATTCTGACCCAAATACACCTATGACATGCACACACTCACACTCACCCACTCACCCACTCACTCTCACCCATTCCCCCACTCACTGACTAATTCACTTGCTCATTCACGCATAGGGCTGGCCCACACACCCACTCACTAAATCACCCACTCACTCCCCACTCACTCACTCATTCACTCGCTCACTCACACACAGGCTAACCCACTCACCCATCCACCTATTCACTCACTCATTCACTCGCTCACTCACACACAGGTCAACCCACTCACCCACTCACCCACACACCCACCCACTCGCTCACTCGCTCACTCATTCACAGGCCAACCCACTCACCCACTCACCTGCCCACTCACCTCACTCGCTCGCTCACACACGGGCTAACCCACTCACCCACACACCCTTTCACCCGCCCACTCACCCTCTTGCCCGCTCACCCTCTCACCCCTGGCCCACTCACCCACTCACCCACTCACCCACACACCCTTTCACCCGCCCACTCACCCTCTTGCCCGCTCACCCTCTCACCCCTGGCCCACTTACCCACTCACCCACACACCTTTTCACCCGCCCACTCACCCACTCGCCCGCTCACCCGCTCACCCGCTCACCCCTGGCCCACTCGCTCACTCACGCACACAGCGAGTGACACCGGCCCGCGTGTCGCGGTCGCTGCTGCCCGGCGGCGCGGTGATGAATGAGGTCGCTTCCTGGAGGAAGGAGGCCGCCTCTGCCGCTCGCGAGCAGGAATCACGGGCTGAGGACCCCCGCTCCCAGCCCCCCACAGCGTCACACACAGCCGTTTGGGGGGGGGGGGGGGTGGCAATGTTTGTGTGTGCAAGTTGCTGGCCACCCACCCACCCACCCATCCCCCTCGTGTGCCACGGTGGCGGCCTTCATAGGCGCTGCCACTCGCTAACAGCCCTTGCCCCCAGCGGTCTGGGAAGGCTACACGGCTACACAACCCGAATTCGTTCTATTCCCGCTCACGACCAATAAGAGTGGAGTATATTTGAATCGGTCCCGCGCCTCCCCTAGGTCGACTTAGCCTTAAATTAGTACGTAGTACGGGGGGAGGGGGGGCACCACGGTGGCTAGGAGATGTTAACTATCTCGCCTGGTGTACAGGAGGTCGTGGGTTCGATCTCGACCCTGACGCCTGCTGCTGTATATTTAGAGTTTGCGTGTCTCTCTCTCTCTCATCATCGTGGCTAGGAGATGTTAACTACCTCGCCAGGTATACAGAAAGTCGTGGGTTCAATCTCGACCTTGATGCCTCTTCTCCCCGTGGTGGCGTAGATTTTCCTCCGGGTCCTCCGTTAATTTTCCGTCCGCGTTTAGAGTCAACGTGACGCATTTGGCGCAATTGTCGGCTTATAACATGATGATAAGCCGTTGAATTGGGCCTTCATTTGTGTACATAACTCGGTGGGGGGCCTTACCTTGATTACAATAAAAATAAAAACTTTTTTAGATTCATTTTAGTTTTCAGTGCAGCAAAAATAATCGGCGGAAACAATGGCGTCTCGGGCGTGGCACTGGGCACGGTTTGGGTCGTCTCGGCCAGCGGCCCCCAACCCCTTTTGGCACCAGGGACCGGTTTCGTGGAAGACAATTTTGTCACGGACCATGGGGGGGGGGGGATGGGGGGGGTTCATCATTGGGTCTTTCCCCCTTTTCAAAGAAGCTCTCCAGCGACGTTTGTTTTTGACTAATTGTGGCCAGGGGTTAGAGCTTGTGTTTGTTTTTCACTCATTGTGGCTACTAGGGGTTAGCAGCTCGTGGGCTTACCAACACTGCGACAAGTGCGCAGTGCGGGAACGAGGCGCGGACGGAAATGGGGGCGGGCCACGTGCGGACGCACCGCTCACCACTATGCGGTGTGTAGAGTGTGTACACACACGGACTCACCGCTCACCACTATGCGGTGTGTAGAGTGTGTACACACACGGACTCACCGCTCACCACTATGCGGTGTGTAGAGTGTGTACACACACGGACTCACCGCTCACCACTATGCGGTGTGTAGAGTGTGTACACACACGGACTCACCGCTCACCACTATGCGGTGTGTAGAGTGTGTACACACACGGACTCACCGCTCACCACTATGCGGTGTGTAGAGTGTGTACACACACGGACTCACCGCTCACCACTATGCGGTGTGTAGCGTGTGTACACACACGGACTCACCGCTCACCACTATGCGGTGTGTAGAGTGTGTACACACACGGACTCACCGCTCACCACTATGCGGCGTGTAGAGTGTGTACACACACGGACTCACCGCTCACCACTATGCGGTGTGTAGAGTGTGTACACACACGGACTCACCGCTCTCACCTCCTGCTGCCGTGCGACCCGGTTCCTAACAGGCCACGGACCGGTCGCGGTCCACGGCCTGGGGGTTGGTGACCCCTGGTGTCGCCCACGTGCCCAGCCACCCGTGGCGACCAGCCTCTGCTTCTGCTTTGGCCGGGCAGAGGGGGCTTGAACGGCCCCGACACTTATATTACACTGGTCAACAAACAAAAAATTAATTCTGGCCTGGACTTCTAACATCTAATTTTTATGCTATCGGCATACCCCATTTTCATTGATTTTACCCGAAATTAACTCTGTCACTTATGATTGCAAGTTGTTGCGAGTCAGTGACTGCATTAGTGTTAAAATATGGTGCTGTATTTTTAGGATATTGTGTTTATAATATCATTTTATGTAGATATCCACATTTATTTAATATTTTTCTTCTGCAGTTTTTATTTAAAATGCAATATTTGATATCTCAAAACCTGATGTGATAGACAAAAACTGATGCCAAATTTGAAATCAGCACCCCAAAATTACATTAAAACCGTTGGAATACCTTATGCCAGAAAAGTGTGTTGACCAGTGTTATGGATGACGTCAGTCAGAGAGATAGTCACAGGGAGATGAGAGAGAGAGTCACGGGGAGATGAGAGAGAGTCACGGGGAGAGAGAGGGAGAGAGTCACGGGGAGATGAGAGAGAGTCACGGGGATGGGAGACAAACACGGGGAGAGAGAGAGTCCAGTTGATTTGTTTGAACCAAACGAGAACTCCAGAGACCACGGGCGAGTCTCTGGGACAGCAGTCAGTTCTGGATCACACGATCCACTGCCATAGTGGCGACAAGTGTTGTAGCTACAATAGCCCGTGCCGGATGAAGCGAGTGCGGGGCCTGTAGCGTAATGTTATAAAGGGGCCCTAAATAAAAAAAAAAACACTTAAATATTAAAATACTAACTTATTTTAGTTGCATCGTAAAGTATTTTTTTCATTTGCTACGCAGCCAGATAATACGACAAATCGCTAACCTTAAACATAAAAGTTGAAGGCGGTATTGTACTAGAGTAATGGAGCAAGTGCAGCATCACTGATCCGGACTTGATAGCTTGGAAGCATTTAGCGCGAGGCCCTTGAAAGTGTGGGGCCCGTAGCTATATGGAGTAGCTACTACATATGTAGAGAGAGAGAGTCCAGATGTAGCTACTACATATGTAGTAGCTACTACACATATAGTAGTTACTACACATATAGTAGTTACTACACATATAGTAGTTACTACATATGTAGTAGTAGCTACTACACATATAGTAGTTACTACATATATGTAGCAACTTTTGCCTCTACGGTAATCCGGCACTGACTATAGCGCCTCCGATCAGCACGTGGTTGACCACGTGGAACTCGGGTCGCCGGGTTCGTAGCGCAGCGTAGCGCTAACCGCTACACTACAATGCGTGACGCTTCCACATGCGCGGTCACGTGACAGATTTGACGTCACAGCTCACTTGGCGTGCAAAAAAATATGCATTCTTGAGCTCCCCCCCGCAAAAAAAGACAAAAGTATATTTTTATAATGTTTGCATGGTGTACAGTCTGGAACATACCCACATGGCAATTTTCCAGTTTGTTGCATGTCGGGAAGTACGCTAAACATTTTGAACAGACACACATTCACAACTTTGCATTATATATATTACACAGTGGCGGCTCCTGCAAAATCTCTCAGGGGGGGCAAATGTCTGGATGATTGATAAGGATAAGGTCCACCCATGCAATGAATAAATTAACAGCTTAAGCATGTAAAGGCAACTTCACTTCTTTAATATTAATGAAAAATAAAGTGACTCTTACAATGCATCTTGTTTGTTTATATACTCACTATTAAAACAAACCACTCAAGTTTATTTTATTAAATATTCCACTAGGTAGCGATAAATTATATTGTTGGATGAAACGTGCTTACGTATGATGACGTTAGCACGTATGATGACGTAAGCACGTTAGGGCTCGCCCTCCCGGAAGCCATAGAGAATGCATTGGAGCGCCCCCGTTCGACAAAAAACATCTTTGAATGTAAGTCTATGGGACCACTCGGGGCGATTCTCAGCCGGAGTGAAATCGCCCCAAAAGAGGCGGTACTCCACAGAACGTGACATGACGCTGATTGGACTATATCCAGAGGCTGACAGTGACGGCTAGCGTGACTGTGGTTGAATGACATTGGTGGTGCGTCGCCCAATCGCCCTAATGAAGAAACCGCCCCTGATATTACATGTATATAATAGATGACGTCCCGTGCAGGACCCTTGTCCAAAGCACACACGGAGGCGAGAGGGAAGCCGAACTCAAGCAGACCGTGTTTATTGCACCAGCTGCGTGCTGCCCTCTGAGCTGTGCGGCCTCGTGTCTCAGAAGCCACGTGACTCTCTCGCTAATGGGGCAGCCCGAGCGAAGCGGGCTGATTTAATCTCGCGGCAAATTCATCGCAGAAGCCAAATACTCTTAAGCGCATCTTCTCTGCGTGTCGGATGGGGGGGGGGGGGGGGGGGGGGGGGGGGGGGGGGGGGGGAAACCCCGAGGACCCGGAGAGAGAGAAAAAAACAGTCGACCACGGGGAGAGAGACACGTGGACGCCAAATATACAGCAGCAGGCGTTAGGGTCGGGATCGAACCCACGACCTCCTGTACACCAGGCGAGGTAGTTAACATCTCCTAGCCACCGTGATGATGAGAGAGAGGGACACGCAAACTCCGAATATACAGCAGCAGGCTTCAGAATTGGGATCGAACCCACGACCTCCTGTACACCAGGCGAGGTAGTTAACATCTCCTAGCCACCGTGATGATGATGAGAGAAAGAGAGACACGCAAACTCCAAATACACAGCAGACGTCAGGGTCAGGGTTGCGATTTCCGCATGGAAAATGCGGAAGGAGGGTTCAAATTTTCCCGCATTTTTGCTAAAGTCAACCGCAAACGGTGGAAAGACTACTCCTATGACCGCGCGCTTTTAACAACACGTTAATGCGTTCTATTGGAAAGGATACATCATGTACATGTGCTCGTAATCACGGCTCCGCATTTGAATAAAGTATGTGGTTCTTGTGCGGAAATGCGGAAATCATATATTCATTCCAATCAGTAACTCAAAGCCCTACGTGATGCTGGGCCTTGCATGTATCCTTTCCAATAGAACGCATTAACGTGTTGTTAAAAGCGCGCGGTCATAGGAGTAGTCTTTCCACCGTTTGCGGTTGACTTTAGCAAAAATGCGGGAAAATTTGAACCCTCCTTCCGCATTTTCCATGCGGAAATCGCAACCCTGGTCAGGGTCGGGATCGAACCCACGACCTCCTGTACACAAGGCGAGGTAGTTAACATCTCCTAGCCACCGTGATGATGATGATAGAGAGACACGCAAACTCCAAATATACAGCAGCAGGCGTCAGGGTCGGGATCGAACCCACGACCTCCTGTATACCAAGCGAGGTTGTTAACATCTCCTAGCCACCGTGATGAGAGAGAGACACGCAAATTCCGAATATACAGCAGGCGTCAGGGTTGGGATCGAACCCACGGCCCTCCTGTATACCAGGCGAGGTAGTTAACATTTCCTAGCGATCGTGGTGACCGAAAGAGAGATGATAAGCATTGTGTGTAGTCACCAGTGCAGTTTCTCCACTCTCATTATCCACTCGAAGCATAGCTGGCCCATGAGCACACTGTCCAGGTATGGGACCCTCCCCTCCTCCCTCTCTTTAACCACCCCATCACTCATGGAGACCTCTCCGGGGATGGGAGTGTTTGACGACATAAAACACCCGGGCAGGTGTTTTATTTTAGCAGGGCCTTGATGGAATAAGGCCCCCGCCTCTGAGTGGCACGCTCCAGGTTCAGCACCAGCGTTGACCAGTAGGGGAGCCGACCCGTGACCGCACCTGGGCATCGATCACACCCCTCACGTTCACGCACGCGCACAACAAAGACAAAGATCCCACCCCGTATAGCCTGTAACGGACTGTTTGGGGGGCAAGTGCTGTTAGCGTGCGCCTGTAAAGGCCGTGCACGTTACACCGAGGGGGTGGGTGGCCAGCACCACCCCCGGCCGCCTTTGTCTCCCGAGTGTCGATGAATGAGATGACCGGCAGTGAGATGACTGACTGAGATGACCGGCAATGAGATGACTGACTGAATGAGATGACACACAAACACTCACACACACTCAGAGCTTTAGGCAACACATGGACCATGATGTTCCATAATGGGGTTGGCCTCCCTCCCTCACCTCCCTCCACTCCCTCCACTCCCTCCCTCCCTCCAGTCCTTACCTCCCTCCACTCCCTCCACTCCCTCCCTCCACTCCCTCCCTCCCTCCACTCACTCCCTCCCTCCCTCCCTCCACTCCCTCCCTCCCTCCACTCCCTCCCTCCCTCCCTCCACTTCCCTCCACTCCCTCCACTTCCTCCACTCGCTCTCTCCCTCCCTCCCTCCACTCCCTCCCTCCACTCCCTCCCTCCCTCCACTCACTCCCTCCCTCCCTCCCTCCCTCCCTCCACTCCCTCCCTCCCCTCCCTCCCTCCACTCACTCCCTCCCTCCCTCCCTCCCCTCCCTCCCTCCCTCCACTCCCTCCACTCCCTCCCTCCACTCCCTCCACTCCCTCCACTTCCTCCACTCGCTCCACTCTCTCCCTCCCTCCACTCCCTCCCTCCCTCCACTCCCTCCCTCCCTCCTCCCTCCACTCCCTCCCTCCCTCCCTCCCTCCACTCACTCCCTCCCTCCCTCCCTCCACTCCCTCCCTCCCTCCACTCCCTCCCTCCCTCCTCCCTCCACTCCCTCCCTCCCTCCCTCCCTCCCTCCACTCACTCCCTCCCTCCCTCCCTCCCTCCACTCCCTCCCTCCCTCCACTCCCTCCCTCCCTCCACTCACTCCCTCCCTCCCTCCCTCCCTCCACTCCCATCCTCCACTCACCTCACCTCCCCTCCCTCCCACTCCCTCCCTCCCTCCCTCCACTCCTCCACTCCCTCCACTTCCTCCACTCCCTCCACTCGCTCCACTCTCTCCCTCCACTCCCTCCACTCCCTCCCTCCCTCAACGCGCTCCACTCCCTCCCTCTAATCCCTCCACACCCTCCCTCCCTTTGCCACGAACACTTCGAGGGCTGGGGAAACGCAACCCGCCATGCGTAATGGACGGGCGGGTGGAGGAAATCCTCGGTTGGACCCCCCCCCCTGCCTGGCAGCGCCTCTGCCTTGCATCACAAGTTGAGGTCCTTCGACCGGATCGTTGGCAAACCTCATGTTGACCCCCCCACCCCCCCCGTCATCCCTATCTCGCGGCGCCGCAGTTTGTAACAACGACGGCGAGTTTCTCGAATCCCCGCCACCTCCTTCCACTCCAGGCCGTGTCGGCTGGGGCAAAATGTGGGCCGCTCACACCTCCTTCACGACGCCTGGCTCAGGCGTGGAAGAGTAGGCCAAATACCACTGCGGAGGATGAGGCTCTCTAGATCTCCCCGCGTCGCGGTTGAGACCCCCCCCCCTTTCCAACCCAACAGTGGCGTGCGCCGGCATTTGCGGGGCTGCGCCTTTGTTTCTGCATTGTGCACTTGCAGAAGGTCCTTAATAGGCGCTCGCTAACAGCACTTGCCTCGACACACGCTGGTGTGGGGAGCTGGTGATGGAGTCGCAGGCTGCGCTACCAACCCGGCGTGCCCCAGTTCGATTTCCGCTCAAGGCCAACACCCAGTGATAGAGATTGTCTGAAGTGGTCCTGGGCCTCCCGTAGGTCGACTCAGCCTAAAATGAGTACCTGGTGCGGTGTGTCAACAAAGGCGGCCGGGCGTGTTGTTGGCCACCCACCCCCTTGTGTGCCGTGCCTGCCTTCATAGGTGTTCGCTAACAGCACTTGCCCCTACAGTCTGTTAAGCCTATACGGGGGTTCTTTGTCTTTGCTGTCCCAAACGAGCCATTCAATCCTTTGCGCCGCGATCGCCGTTGGCGCGGCCCCAGCGACTTGTGAACGACGTCCACGGGCATCTCGAGCGGCCGTCGTGAGCGAGGCGGACTGGCGGCGAGTCCCAAGGGAGATGGATGCAGATGGTTGGGGTTGGAAGTAGATGGATGGATGGGGATGGATTAAAGGAGAGAGAGAGAGGGGGCCGCGGGCGATGCTCGAGTCGAGGTCCGGTGGGCACAATCTGGACGAGCGCCGTTTGGTTTTGGTTGGTGGTGGCAGCGCCTGACGGACGAAGCTCTGGAATTAGGGGCTGAGGCTGTCGGGTTGGGTGGGCTGGAATGAATGGTGGTGGTGTTCGTGGTGGTGTTGGTGGTGGTGGTGTTGGTAGTGGTGTCGGTGGTGGTGTTGGTGGTGTTGGTAGTGGTGGTAGTGGTGGTGTTGGTAGTGGTGTTGGTGGTGGTGGTGTTGGTGGTGGTGTTGGTAGTGGTGGTGTTGGTGGTGGTGGTGTTGGTGGTGGTGGTGTTGGTGTTGGTAGTGGTGTTGGTGGTGGTGGTGTTGGTAGTGGTGTTGGTGGTGGTGGTGTTGGTGGTGTTGGTAGTGGTGTTGGTGGTGGTAGTGGTGTTGGTGGTGGTGGTGTTGGTGGTGGTGGTGTTGGTGTTGGTAGTGGTGTTGGTGGTGGTGGTGTTGTAGTGGTGTCGGTGGTGGTGTTTGGTGGTGTGGTAGTGGTGGTAGTGGTGGTGTTGGTGGTGGTGGTGTTGGTAGTGGTGTTGGTGGTGGTGGTGGTAGTAGTGGTGTTGGTGTTGGTAGTGTTGGTGGTGGTGTTGGTGGTGGTGGTGATGTTGGTGGTGGTGCCGGTGGGTGGTGTTGGTGGTGTGGTGGTGTGGGGTTGGGGGGGTGCTGCACAGTGACTTGGAGAGGACAGCCCAGGGCCGGACACGACTTGGAGCCAGACTCAATATTATTTTCGTCAACCAAAAAAGAACGTTTCTCCTTTGACGCAGCGTCGCCGTTGGGACGCAGCGGACGCTTCGGCGCGCTCACGGGAAGGCGCAGAGGCAGCGGTCCCCTCGCCGCCCACCGCTGCCGGGTGAAGCTAGTGCGGGGCTGGTAACATGATGTTATAAAGGGGCCCTAAATAAATAAATAAAACCACTTAAATATTAAAACACGAATGTTTAACTTGCACAGTAAAGTAATCGTACATGTTCAATTGCTACGCAGCCAGATAATACGACAAATGGCTAAAATTAAACACCCAGTGGTTCATACAAGTTGAAGGCGGTGTAGTACTATAGCAATAGAGCAAGTGCAGATTCTCTCTCTCCCCACTTGCCTCCCCCTTTCTTACCGATTTAACCTCTTGCCATGGCAGCTCTCTCGCCTACTTCAGCATTTTCTTGCCGTGGTTGCTCCACCTGATGAAGATTGCTTGTGTTGCGATCGAAACGTCGTGATTTGTTTAATTTTATTTTATTTTATACCTACGTGACTTTACCGGAAGAACCAAAGAGTATGGATTCCTGCAGTCACGAAAGCTTCAAAGCAAAGATCGCAATTGATAGCTTGAAAGCATTTAGCGCGGGGACCTTGAAAGTGCGGGGCGCGTAGCCATATGTAGCTACTTTTGCTACGAGGAAAATCTGGAACTGCACCAACCAACCCATACACCCACCCACCAACCCACCCACCCTCTTCGTGTAGCCTTCACAGACTGTTGGGGCAAGTGCTGTTAGCGAGCACCTTACGAAGGCCGGCACGGGGGCAGGCGAGGAGGATGGGTGGCCAGCACCACCACGCCCGGCCGCCTTTGTCTCCCTAGCAACGGAGATGTTTTGTCAGACAGACGGACACGCTGGCGTACAGTGTCCACGATCACGGCCGTGCAATGTCGCGGTAGTGACAGTGAGCAGGTGAGAGGGTGGGGGGCAGGGGGTGAGCAGGTGAGTGGGTGGGGGGCAGGGGGTGAGCAGGTGAGAGGGTGGTGAGCAGGGGGGGTGAGCAGGTGAGTGGGTGGTGGGCAGGGGGGGTGAGCAGGTGAGTGAGTGGTGGGCTGGGTGGTGAGCAGGTGAGAGGGTGGGGGGCAGGGGGTGAGCAGGTGAGAGGGTGGTGAGCAGGGGGGGTGAGCAGGTGAGTGGGTGGTGGGCTGGGGGGTGAGCAGGTGAGAGGGTGTTGGGCAAGGGGTGAGCAGGTGAGTGGTGGTGGGCAGGGTGTGAGCAGGTGAGAGGGTGGTGAGCTGGGGGGTGAGCAGGTGAGAGGGTGTTGGGCAAGGGGGTGAGCAGGTGAGTGGGTGGTGGGAAAGGGGGTGAGCAGGTGAGAGGGTGGTGAGCTGGGGGGTGAGCAGGTGAGTGGGTGGGGGGCAGGGGGGTAAGCAGATGAGAGGTTGGTGAGCTGGGGGGTGAGAAGGTGAGAGGGTGGTGAGCTGGGGGGTGAGCAGGTGAGTGGGTGGGCGCCAGGGGGGTGAGCAGGTGAGAGGGTGGTGAGCTGGGGGGTGAGCAGGTGAGTGGGTGGTGGGCTGGGGGGGTGAGCAGGTGAGAGGGTGGTGAGCTGGGGGGTGGCAGGTGAGTGGTGGTGGGCTGGGTGTGAGCAGGTGAGTGGGTGGTGAGGCAGGGGGGTGAGCAGGTGAGTGGGTGGGGGCAGGGTGGTGAGCAGGTGAGATGGGTGGTGGGCAGGGGGTTGAGCAGGTGAGTGGGTGGTGGGCAGGGTGAGTGGGTGGGGGGCAGGGTGGTGAGCAGGTGAGTGTGTGGGGGGCAGGGTGGTGAGGCAGGTGAGTGGGTGGTGGGCTGGGTGGTAGCAGGTGATTGGTTGGTGGGCTGGGTGGTGAGCAGGTGAGTGGGTGGTGAGGCAGGGGGGTGAGCAGGGTGAGTGGGGTGGTGACTGGTGGTGAGGCAGGTGAGTGGGTGGTGAGGCAGGGGGGTGAGCAGGTGAGTGGGTGGGGGGCAGGGTGGTGAGCAGGTGAGTGGGTGGGGGGCAGGGTGTGAGGCAGGTGAGTGGGTGGTGGGCTGGGTGTGAGCAGGTGAGAGGGTGTTGGGCAAGGGGGTGACAGGTGATGGGTGGTGGGAAAGGGGGTGAGCAGGTAGAGGGTGGTGAGCTGGGGGTGAGCAGTGAGTGGGTGGGGGCAGGGGGGTAAGCAGGTGAGAGGTTGGTGAGCTGGGCGGTGAGCAGGTGAGAGGATGGTGAGCTGGGGGTGAGCAGGTGAGTGGGTGGGGGGCAGGGGGGTGAGCAGGTGAGAGGGTGGTGAGCTGGGGGTGAGCAGGTGAGTGGGTGGTGGGCTGGGTGGTGAGCAGGTGAGAGGGTGGTGAGCTGGGGGGTGAGCAGGTGAGTGGGTGGTGGGCAGGGGGTGGGCAGTGAGAGGGTGGTGGGCAGGGGGGGTGAGCAGGTGAGTGGGTGGTGGGCAGGGTGGTGAGCCAGGTGAGAGGGTGGTGAGCTGGGGTGTGAGCAGGTAGAGGGTGTGGTGAGCTGGGGGGTGAGCAGGTGAGAGGGTGGTGAGCTGGGGGGTGAGCAGGTGAGTGGGTGGTGAGCAGGTGAGAGGGTGGTGGGTGAGTGGGTGAGGATCCCCTCCTTTGCTGCTGCTGCTCGTCAGCTGCTCACGAGTCGAGGCAGTGACGGCTCTTGGCAATCTCTCCACCCAGCCACGCGCCCCTCCCGTGCCTCACATTCCTGCACCCCTAGAGCTGCCCTTTGCCTGCCCTTTGCCTGCCCTCTGCCCCCCCCCCCCCCCCACCCCCATTGACTGCCCCGGAGGAGAACGAGACGATACAATTTCGCCGGCCACGGTCGAGCCACTGCTGGATGAAGGCCCCCCCCCCACTCCCCGAACTTCGTGGAGGGGTGGAGGGGGTCGGGGGATGCCCTCCTCCCCCCTCCTCCCGCACTCGTTCCATCCATCGGCTGCCTCTCCGTGACTATCCCTGACCGCTTCATCGCCGTGAAGCGTCGCCTGCGGAAGTGGTCGCCTCTCCCCGCTCCTCCACTCCACGTGATCCTCTCGCGAGCGCTTCGAAAGTTGTGGGGGGGGGGGGAAACAATTTGGTGGCTGCTGCTGCTGCTGCTGCGTTGGTCAGTGGTGCACAACAACAACAAACAACAACAGCAGCAGGTCAACACGTTCCGCGTCGACAACGCGACGTTTCGGCCGATGAACCTTCACCGTGGCACGCTTCGTCATTTGCGTGGCACGGAAAAGAGCAAATCGGCCGACAATGGCCCCCCATGAACGCGTTGAGTTCGCTGTGTGCAAGTCGGGCCCCCCACGCTCCTCCACCTTTGTCTCCCTGCCCCCCCCCCTCCCCGATTCCCCACGCCCCTCTCGGCGTGGATGTTCCCGC